>NC_046221.1:100545562-100580562 GCF_009819885.2 Catharus ustulatus | reverse complement strand
ACATAAGAAAACCTTGCTCCCACTTATCATATTTGAACTGCTTGTGTTTGTACACCTGTAGCTCACTGACAGTACCCTTCAGAAAATGAATTATTGGTTTTGTACCATTTATATAAGACATGGCTCACTGTAGACAAATGAGAGATAATTTCTAGAATTTCAGATCCATGGCCTTAGTTTTGTTAACCACCATCACATTGTGTAATGCTGTACATTCATAGTGCTCCAAGCAGATTCAAGATAGAGGCACCAAAAGCCCAGCCCTCCCGTTGGCTTTCTGAAAGTTTCCATGCAAGTCCTTCATCAAGAGGCCATCATTGTCTGAGAGGGGTATGGAGACAACGCCATATGGCTGTAGAAGGCCACCTCAAACCTTGTGCAGAAAATGGCTACTGCTTGTGACTAAAGTCATATAGTTGCCCAGTTTCTGACATGTTAAGCTGGTTTAGTTCCAGCTGCTAATTGAAAAAAGTAAACAGTTCTACTGATTGTAAAATCAGTGTTACCCATTTATAACTAGGTATGATTTCATCACTTATGGACAAACTCATGTAGGGGTGGTTGCTACATTATTTTGTTCCTACAACATGTATTCCCTTAATTTTAAGCACTCTGCAAGTAGGCAGATGTTAATACTAAAAAAATGCAATGCTGAACCAATTTCTTAGATCACTGAAATTTCATCTTGTTTGCTCACTTGTTGACATTTTTGATTGTCAGTTTTCTAAGTGATATAGTCAAGAGACAGCATGAGGGCAGAAAGCATAGAGGTACTTGTACAAATAGATAGGTTTATTAATTATTTTGCTTTATGGCATATGCATAGCAAGTGCGTTTGTACAGAGCTAGCTAAATACTGATTTATGCCTATCTAAGTAAAAGAAAAGTATTAAAATACTTGCTATCATCTTGAATCTCTAAAATGTCTGATAGTTCGTATTTCATAAAGTCACACATCTGAGAAGTTGGCTTTTGCAAAACAAGCTCTCTGATTATCTGATATCCTCCGGAAGGTTAGGAGAGTTGTTTCCTATATTACTTAGGAAAAAATTTCTTTTTACAATTGAAAATGTCAGCATCAATTTAAAGTAACACTAAGCATGTGCTTGCTTTCTGAATATTATCCTCCTCCACCTCCCCTCCAACCACCCTGCTGAGGATCTGAGTGTGACAGTTTGATTAGATCATCAATCCTTACTGTTAACAGCACTTTTCCTGAACACCTGGGTTGCTAGGTCACATCTGAGTTTAGCTACCGTTGTTTTAGTGACCTAACGTGCATTCACCATAGCAATTTACATTTAGACCTCAAATTAAAAGTTACCTTAGAACAACAGTTTGCTTTAAAATGACCTTTGTTCTCATGTGAAAGTTATGCTATATGATGTGATAAAAACTATAAATGATGAAACAGATTTTTGTATTTGAGATGTGGTTACTTACTTTGAAAGGGCTCTCAAATAAGTCTGTCTAACTGTCTTGAAAGCAAAGCTCAGTTAGGAATACTTCTCCTACTTAATTATCTGTCAGTGTAGAAGAATTCTACATGGATTTATATTCCCCTATTTTGATTAAATAGTATTATTCTATACTAAGTTAAGTAATCAAATTTGTCATATCCTTACAATATTTTTATAGTTTTTCTTCCCTAAAAAACCTACTTTTGACTTGCCAGTACAGTTTGATTCTTGCTTTTCCCATTTTTAGGGAAAATATCAGCAAAGTACCTAGCAACAATTTCAATGCAAATTGTTGAGCAGCAGACAGCAACATAAGCATGCTATAAAATGTAGTTCTTCTCTGAATCTACAGTAATCCTTTGTTTTTCTTCTGAACTTTCCTTTGCTGTGATGAGAAATATAGGATATTCATAAAGTTATCAGAGGAAAATTCATGAAGCATTTAATTAAAAATCGGGGTAGACTTTTGCTTCTGTTTTTGAGTGAACAAATAAAGGCACAAAATGGGACAGTGTTATTCAACAAGAGAATTCACTTTTAGAAGTATATATGAAGTAACAATAGTAGTTAAAGGAAATGCTTTGCTTTGTGCTTTCTCTCATGTCAGTTGAATATGCTTTCATATATATTCTTAAATCAAATGTAAAGCATTTGATTGCTTTATGAAAGCAAATGTTATCTGTTACAGTCATGCCATTGTTGCGTATCTATTAAATTAGATACCAAATGATTATTTCCATAAAATTGGTCAAATGTGAAAGAGAGATCTCAAGGTCTAGTGTAGAATTTAAAAATAAAAGCACTTCTTTATGTATAAGGTTTATACTAGAAGGGCTTCCTCCCACCCCCCATAGCAAGTATACTGTGGAATTAACATGCATTACATAAAACACATATACATTTTGGGTCCTGATTCAGTGTCTAATTAAATCAGTAGAAAGTATTATTTGGATTGGGATCATTAATGAAACATAATTTTGCTTGTTAAGCAAAACTCTAATTAGACACTATATTTTAAATATTATTTTGTATATATGCTACTGTTCAAGAACGTGTTTACTGTGTCCTTTGAAATATGTGAAGTGCCTACTTCTGTTAACCCATATTCAAAACATATGTCGTAGTGGCTTCTGAGAATTCATAATAACAATAAAATTTAAAACATGGATAAATCTCTGCAAAACTAAAACTTCTGCAGAATGCAGTGTACATTATTTTAAATGCTAATTCTTGGTAAAATTAGTGGTAAAAAAGTATAAAGGATCTGACATACATAATCAGAATGTAGAAAATGCTTCTCAGCCTTCCATCAGAGTGATGTAACATAGGGTCAATAAGATGTCTAAAGAAAAAGCTACTGTGAAAGAGGTGACATAAGAGAGTAACTCTTTCAAACAGCACTTCTTTATCAGTGATAATATGCAAATAGAAAATACTAGGCCTTGATGAAAGCATTCTTGTTAAACTCCTTAAATTTTTTTGAAAGAAGGATAATTTGTAGGATATGAATAATGTGATATTACTTTATAGGTGTGTTTGGTTATTTATTATTATGACTGTGAAACTGTTTATGATCGTATGAACCCATGCAATCAGAAATTTTTGAAAACTGAAACTTTTGGGGGCAGCATGCTTCATAGCTGTTCACTAAATGTTTATTTATTTTTAATTTGAGGAAGTTTATTTGCCACTGGTTGGTTGTTTGTTTGGTTTTTTTTTTTAATTTGATGTAATTTTTACTTATTTCCTTGTTGTTTTCCAGATCAGAGTAAAAATTGCTGAAGTTTGAAATCTGGCCATAATAGTCATCACTGACTACTGATGGTCACCCTTTGTGTGTGTTGCTTTGGATTACCAGATTATCAGCATATTCTCCATTCTTTATGGAGACTTTGTAGGTCAAGATTATTCTTGAGTTTGCAATTTTTCTCTTACATATGATTATGCTGGCATGAATTCCGTTCCTGTTGGAACAAATCAGATGTTTACCTCAATGCCAAACAGTGCAACTTTTTATTTTTACACACTCTGTAAAGATTGGTAAGTGTGCTGTTGGGTAAATAAAAAAAGTTTAATAGTTCCTTCCTAAGTAAGAGAACATTCACACTAGGTAGAAAAACAGGATGGATCCATAGACTAACTCCTGTGATATCATTTGTGATATCCTATGATGCATTTACTGTTCAGTAAAAGCCTGCACTTCTGACAGACTGGTTTGGGGAGAGATGAGCATGTACAAATTTAGTCTTTATTGTACTGTGTCTTTACTGAAAACATGTATTTATTCATGGCAATGTGTCTCATGCAAGTTACCTATCTGTAACAGCCAAGACAAGCGTTGGTAGTTTCCATGAAGGTGAAGTACAGTCAGCACTTGTGTCTCATCCCATTGTTGGCATTACCTGAATTCAAGGAAGTGAAATTTTCTTCATTGTTGTTTCCAATAAGATTGCAGGAATTACCTTACTTGTGCTAGTTAGATAAAGGCACACCTTTTTGGCTGTGTGGACAGAGAAATCCACTTGGGTGGAAAACAGAATGCATTTACAACACAGAATATTGTCCAACATAGTTGCAAACTAGTCTAAAGCTAGAATGTTTTCAGTGTTCTTCTGTTTTGTAAAGTAGTCCCTCCCCTGGACAGACTTCACTGCTCTTCAGGCTTCCCCAGTGGAAGAAGGATTCTGCTGTAGTTGTGTTTTCATCACCAATGGCATTCATCTGAGTGGCTTGGGCCACTACACCTTTTTTTGTGTTTGATTTTCTTTCCATTTACAATGTGAGTGTAGTAACACTTACTTCACAGCTACTGATGAGAGCTTGTGAAGCACTGCAAATAGAACTATGATAATTGTTTTATTTTATTGGAATGATATGATAAGACTATTGTGGCTGTCACACTTTGAAAGAAAGAGATTTGACGTGCTTTTGAAATGCTAATCTGAAGGACAGGAATGCTAGGGGAGAGAAACTGAAGATCTTACCCCAAATAAGACTTCTGATCAAGCTAGAGACCGAAGTTCTTAAGGATGTAACAGAAGTGTTAAGATCTGGAGAGAGTCACCAAGCAAGTGCTAGGCAAGGGAATGCCTTGCAAATGGTGCAGAAGCTTCTTTTTTTCTTTGATTTCTTTGTATCTGAGCTGAAAACAGAGCTGTATATGGAGTCAATCAGGTAGACTCTTAGTTTTATTTTCAGGTTAGGTTCAGCTTCACTCTGACAGAGATCTTTTGGTTTGAGTTAGGCATAATTTCAGAGAATGGTTCTTGTCCAATTAAGCTTTCTGTGAAAGCTTCTTGTGAAGAACTCAGCCTTGGCAGAGTACAGACCAAGGACTCATATACAATATGTGCTGACTATCAAAGGTTTTATTTTTCATTTGAGCTTGACTTAATTCTCTAGTTTAGTTGTTGAGAAGTATAAATCAGATGTCTAATGCAAATATTTTTAAAAATTTCATTGAGGTTTACTCTGGCTTTAATTGGTATTGTTTTCTATGATGAATTTTACACAGGCAGTTTTAAGAAATGCTGTAACCTCGGTGGTGTACATCTCTATTGCTTTTTAGTGGGCATAAGCAGGCTGCTCTAGGCAAACACAAAAAGGGGAATCCAGTGAACTGAGCAAGAGACTAAAGTTTGTATTGATGTGGGTCAGAGGAGAATGTTGTATGTCCCAAGAGCATGGGATTTAAAAAAAGAGTATGGGGCATGGTTCATAAGGGGCAAAGTCATGCAAATGCCTCATGTTTTTTCTTTCTTATTCCTGCAATATTCTGACCTTCTATGAAAAAAGGTTTTAAGGGAGCATGATGAGCCTTTAACATTAATGAAAATACTTCATTTTACAGTAGAACCTTTTCAGGATGAATTTCAGTGTAGTAACAAATCAGTATATTTAAAGCATATAAAAATCATGCTACATTTGCATTTTTGTTCACAATATAATTTTTATATTGAAAAAGTTCATGTTTATAGACAGTACATTTAGAATGTACTTAGTATTTTTTACTTTTGAGTCAGATGTTAAATGCCTTTGCTTGATGATATACCTGTGTATGTATATCTGCATCTTACCTCCCAGTTAGCATGTTTAGCCCCCAAAAGAGAAATTTGTCACTTTTTGTACAAGCTTATGATTCCCAATTACACATATGGAAATATGGGTGATAAGTTTTGACATCTTAAGATCCCCTTTTCCTTTCTAAATCCCATCTTTTCCAGGTCTAACGTGTTAGTCATTGTCTGTGTAGGAGTTGCCAGGCTTATTTGTCAGTGCCAAAAGACAGGAGGAAGACATTCAGAAATACAAAAATGTTATTCTTTAAGTCTGTAGGTTTACTAGAAGGATTTTAGAAGAGACACAAAATAGACAGCAGAGGGGGCCAGGCTCTCTAGATCACCAACCCAGTTGCTGTCAATTTATTACAGTGATTTTGTTTTGTGGACAGAGGTTCTCTGGTTAGCCCATTTAGCTATTATGGTGTTATTCTGTTCCTGTTATTTTGCACTTACTGGGAAAAGCAGTGGAAATTCAGAGGACTTTTTAAAAGTAGCTTTTGTGATTCAGCTTTCTCATACACTTAAAGAAAAAAAAGAAAACCCACAAAGAACATAATCATTAATTTTCTTATGACTGCTTTTTTCCTGTAACACTAATGTGACCATGTCTTGAGAAAGAAATGCCTGTAAATATGAAGACCTGATAATGCTGAATCAAACCATTTTCTATATAGCTAGAAATCCCTATCTATTGTCTCAGCAACTGCTGTTCTTGCAAAATAAAAAATCAAATATAAATTCAAAATATTATATAACTTTATTGGACAACATTTTTCAGGTACTGTGTTAGTTCCAGAAATAACATTTATCAAAAAATACTCTGATTTTATGGGGTTGTTTTGTTTTTTTTTTCTGCAGGCATGCATGTGCTAGTAATATGTGTCATGAATGATATCTTTCTGCACCTTGGTATCCCATTTAGTATACAGTTCTTAGCTGTTCTACATTTGTTGGGTCAGTATTTACTATTGCTGCCTTTGTAGACGGTTATCTTATTTTCCCAAGAAAGCGCAGGGAGGAACATTCCTTCCAGCTGAAAACTGGTGTAGTTCTTAGCCCCAAATGGTCACTTGACTTGGTTATATGAGATTTGGAAGGACACTAACCTTGCATCAGGTGTTGCTACACAGGTGAACCAGTCCATTTCCAAAACCCAAACTAAACTAACTAAAAAACCCTCTTCCCTCAAAAAAATATTGAGTTGGACATGGACTTACAGGAGTGGGCTCACTGTGACTACATCTTCAGCAAGTGACTGATACTTCATGATACAGTTTTGGTTTTTACTTTATATACTGTCTTGTAGTTGACTTTATTCCTGCTTGTTACAAATGAAAATAGATCACATGCAGCAAAATGATACATGCTACTTTTTGAGGTGATGTAAAAGGTCACTTAGATCGTCATTCAGGAGGTGGACATTTTTCAGCTAGAAACTGAATTCTGTAGTTTGAAGTTAGTAAAAGGAAATGACAGTGGCATACATTTTTCATTAAATATGTCTACTATAGCTTATAAGTATTTTAAAAAACAGGTATGGCATCAACATAACTATAATGATATACTACAGCTGTTGCTGCATTAATGCAGTGAAAATATGACCTCTTTGAAACTGCCTGCTATGCACATTTGCTGTAGTTGCCCTGTTTTCATCAGTGTGGTTTTGAAAACCATAGGAACTGCGCTTCTGATGAGGCATAAAAAAGGGGAGGGAGATTGGCAATGAAGGTCTCATTAATTTATTTAAAAGTATCAGGTTTGGGAATGGTTGTTGTGGCTTTTGGAAGAACCAAGAGAACATCAGTCTTCTAGGTGCACCACTGTATCTCCTCAGGTATAGGGAAGATAAGAATTGTTAGAGAGATTTCTTCCACTTTAAATATACTGTGTAGTTTCAGATTATTCCAGATTATAGAACCTTAATGTGATCTAATTCTTGTTCAACTAATATAATATTTTTCTGTTTTGAAATGTTGCTTTGACTTGAAAAAAAAAGGTTATAAAAATATAAGTTTGTTTTCTACTATAAACGTACTGGCAGAGTTCAGGTCATCATGCAAATGTAGGACAGTGGCAGAATTGTCGTGACATGTGTACAGAGCAGTTTGATAAGGTCTCTCAGCTGGTACAGTGAAGGGTTGCTTTCTTCCCTGTGTTAACACTGAAACATTAAACAGAATGGACACTGAATTTTGGTGCTTTGCTGATAAACAAGTTGAATGTACACTTGAACAGTGATGTATTGCAGTGTCCTTGTGTTTGTGAATGGACTTCTCTCAGATTCAGAGGTAGGATTCTATATATAACCCGCTGTATGTAGGGAGGTTGTGAACAGTTTTACAAATATTCTTCTTTGGGATACTGCTAGTGGAAAAAAACAATAAAAATGCAATTCACATCAGCTGCTGAAAATCTCTGATGCATTTTCTCTAACATAGACAGCAACTTCCGAAAATATTTATGAGTCTACTTTCTGATGAATGCTTGATATCATCCCTTAGGATATGATCTCTTTGTTGGATTAAAGGCACTAGTCCTTGCATTAAATGATGTTGGGTTTTTTCATCCTAATACTCTTTACATGTATCTCTTTTAGATGGTGCCGTCTATTATCGTGCTCAGCCTCCTTACGTTTATCTTCCCTATGAAACAGCTATTAGTTCACCAAACAAATTTTGAGATGATTTTCCTCCAACAGTTTGCAGGTTCTGAAAAATCCATTAATATCAAAACCAGATTCCCTTTGCTCCGTGTGTGTGTGCGTTCATATGTGTGTGTGGTATTTTTTATGTTGACCTGAAGATTTGTTTTACTACTGGACCTGTGTAGCTGCTTAGGGGGTTGTATTCCCACTGTGCTGTTTACTCCCATGTTGTCTGATCCATCAGCGATCTAATTCACAGATAGTATCATAATTCATGATGTAATAGATCTTCCACATTGTTTTGTAGGAGAAACTATTAAAGATAAAAAACTCATGTGGCAATTGCCCTTTCAGCAAGTTTAAGCTTTTGATTCTTGCTTTCCATCTTAAATGTGCACTCATTATGCTTTGACACCTCTCCTGCAATACATTCATTTTTCAGTGGTTGTTCTGACAGACTGACATGAAACTGGTTGCTTTTAGCTTTTGCCATTGCTTTCAAAGCATATGTTCTGGTCAGTAAGTTTTCTTTCATTTGTAGGTAAGCTTCATTTAGTGTTTGTTTCATTAAATATTAAATATTTGTACAGAAAATTTACTACAAACATTGGCTGATTATAAACTGCATTTCCTCAGTGCTTAGAATTCAGTCTGCCATGACCACTTGCCCCAGATATTCCAGTTCTGTTCTTACATAGATCTGGTGCAGATTATTTAATTACCAAGATTTTATTTTGAAGATAGACAGAATTAGAATGTAGTTTAAAGGCAAATTCAAATTATTATTCATTCTACCTTCTTCTAAACATATGTTTCTAACATAGGAGAATTTTGAAAATTTCTGAGGTATCAAATATTTCAGCAGGAAATTATTTAATATTTTGATTGTTTCTATTTTTGTTGGTCTCTTAAGACTTCAATGATAACGTTTTACTAATCACGAGTAAAATATTTCTAGAAGTCAATTACTTTTTAAAGCCAGAGCAAACACAAAGTACTTTAAATCCAGAGTTTTTAAGAATACTTTATTATGTAATCTAAGAAGAAGTTTAGATTTGTTAGGAAATTAACTATAGAATAAAAAATGAGTTTAGATTAAGGGTCTTGGCCTGTCAAGTTTTACTTAGGTATTGTGCACTGGCATCCGAGTAAACAGAAGTTTGGGCATAGTAAATAAACAGAAAAATTGCTAAGGACCATGTTCCATTCCTGGTACCTCAGGTTAAGGATTGTAGGTGACACTTGTGAGGAACTGAACTTTGCAAAAATGTTTGCAATAATTGATTCAACTGCTTCCTAATACGAACATCTATGATAGCCTTTTAAGAGGTGGATCTAGAAGAAAATATTAATGATCATCTAGTCCTTTCTCCCAATGATAATTTATATGCAAACATAAGTACTGTTTCCAAACACATTGCTACAATCAAAATATTCTTTGATAGATGCCTATGTAACTTGTTTCTGAAAGTATCTTTCAAGGGGACAGACAGTTATACCATGGAAATTCTTATTCTACCTGATAACCTGCACAGGATGCTTTGTGAAATTTAGGAAACTCAGATTTATTGAGAACATATAGTTTTAGAGATGGATTTGAAATTTGTCAGAGAAAAGGTAGTTATCTCAGTGACTTCCTATCAGAATGACTTCACTATCAATTCAAGAATTTTTTGAAGTTGCATACCTCTATATATTTCAGTTTCTATATTTGTAATAGCAATTTGAAGAATAATATTGCTGGTTTCAGAGATTCTGGACAATATATTCCAACTTCCATTTACCTTCTCTATGTATAGTTTAGGCCTATTGATAAGGTAGACATCTCTCCTTGTCATAGTCCTGTCACCTGGGTGCTTTGTTCTCATTGCTTCTTTGAGAGCTGCTTAGCTGGAGCCACAGAGCTGACTGGCTGCATCAGGGATGGGAGGTCAATCTGCTCTGCACTGATTCTCACATTAGGAGAAATTGTATATAGTCAAAGGAATGAATCATTGAGCCAAACTGTGCTGTCCTCTCCCGTCCTGTCCCTGACTCAGCTCTCCCTACTGTGTTTCCCTGTAGCATCACACCACATTTCCCACCAGAACTGTATTCTAGAACTGTGTGCCTTCCCCTTCTGCATTCCTCCTAGAAATTTCACAAAAGGAGATGCAAGGAAGATAGCTGTTGAAAGAAGCAGAGCAGTAGAAATACTGTTTGGCTACATTGAGCTCTTGAGTAAATCTGTGTAAAAGAACAGCTGTGTGGGCCTCATTATCCTTGCTTACCCTATTGTGCTGTGAGGGGATTAGAGGAAGAGAAGAAAATTTTTTCTGGTGAACCAGCCTAAATCTGTAGTTCAGGTATGACCAAACTTACATGACCAAGGGACAGAAGGCCTATGGCACATTATTCACTAGGCCCAGATTGCAGAATTGACACATTTACAAGAGTTGCAGTTGGGCGATCCCCAAAGTTCTGACTGTGCAATGATGCAATGCTGTGTTGATTCCTTAAGTTTTAGTTTTCATGTTACCCAGATTCTGCACTGGTATATATAGTATACCATAGTATGCTCTACATAGTATATATATTAATATATAACTCTGAACTTCATAAAAAGTGTTAGCAAGTTCTCCTCACAGTTTAGTTAGACAAAACAATCCTTTTCCAGCCCAAGAACCAAGGACACTGTTGCAGCTCCAGGTCCAAAAAAGTGTAAAGAAGAGCGAATTGAGGAGAGCAGTTTGGGAGGATGGGACTTCATAACCTGCAGCTGTAATTGACCAATCAACCCGTACATGTAAATGGAACAAAACTTACAGAAGTGTGAAAATGTATGATCTGTCATCCATCTTGGTGTAGCCTCAGCCAGGCTCTTGTACTGCCCAAGCTGTATTCTTTGAAGGCCTTTTTAATAAATACCTACTGTATTCCTTTAACACCAGCCTCTATTCCAGGTAGCTTCTCAAGGCCTAAGTGTGAAGCTCACTCTCAGGGTGAATCAGTGAGGTTAGTGGAGTCATAATCATCAGATTTGCTCTATCCATTCTGCATTAGCTGCAGTTCCATGTCATCTCATACCAGACCAAGTTCCAGGATAGGAGCTGTGCTCAAATAGTCTGTGAGCTCCAGGGGCTGAGGAGCAACCAGCTGGCACTGCCTGTGGTAGCTGGTCAGAAAGGCTGTAGAAGTTTCTTAGAAAGATGAGGGCAGATGCAGAGAATAGTGGATTTGGTATATACCTCCTCTCTTGCACTCTCATTCTGCCACAAATGTCCTTGATCAACATAGTTGATTCTGCATGTTTCTTTGGCACCTCCAAGATAAATACAGTTTCTAACAGCTGACTGGACATGAAGTCTGTGTGGGAGAGCTATCCTTTTGTGATTTCATATCATAGTACAGAAGAGTAATAGGATAGATATTGGAACAATAGTAGTAAGGGTAAAGAGCCATGAACAATAAAGAAAGTCATACTAGGAAATCTTTTTTAAAAAATTTAAATACAGTAATGTTTTATGTAATGTCAACTTTTAAGAACTAATTTAGTGCTATACCTCACAAAATTTGGTTTATGTTGCTCTATGTGAAAGAGGTTGATTGCATTAAAAAGTAATTGTAGGGACAGTAAAGCGAAGTGCTAAATTACTGATTTTAAGGAATGTGGCAACTAAGTGCTTCTAGAATCTGCAGTACAAGTTAAATCTAACATATTTACTAGGGATGTAGGAGGAAGATTGAATGCTACATTAATTACATTCACAGATGGTCATAAAATTAGGATACAACAACAAATACAGAGAAGGTTATAATACAGAAGGACAGAAAGAGGTTGGAAATATGAGCAAGAGATAAAATTAGGTACTCTAGAAATATGTAAATGAAAACATCTGAAACTATGCAAAATATGAATATTCAATGGTAGAAAAGTGTTGGAAAGGAGATGTTAAGAAAGGTAAACATGACAATGGAAACTGATTAGGAATGTAGTTTAGACAAGACAAGCATACAGGAGAGAAGGATTAAGTTTGTGTGGGTAGCCATTGCACGAATGCCCTGTGGATATGATTGTCTTTCCTTTGCCCTTGCAGTGCAAAGGCTGCTGTTTTCATTGAGCTGGCCCTTAGGAAGGAACTTTGGGATTTTATACCAGGTGAATCATCTCAGCTCATTTCCGTATTTGAAGGATGGAGCTAGATCCAGGTGGTATTTAATTTAATATCTTATAGCTATAGCAGTTTGTATTGACTCAGCTGAGCCTTGTCCATTTGTTTTCAGGATCTAAGATCAGCAGATCATTCCCTGTGACTAGAAGTATGTGTAGAAAAGAGGTACAGACTGTGGGACTGACTTTATCCAGTAAAAGGGTTGAACAAGAAAAAGGCATCTTTTAAAGTCAGATAAACTGTGAGGAAACAGGTTCTCATCACGATGTGAGCACCACCAGGGTGGAGAGCTGAATGGGTGGAGAGCTGAATTCATGCAACCTGCATGGCTTCCAAGAGTTTTATACCAGAATGGTTCTTTTTGCCCATGAAAAGTACTGTAAAAGCTTGGCAGATCTTTAGGAATAAGCAATCCAGTACAGAAGATACTAGTGAGCAGTACAGGGCACCCTGAACTTTGAGAAAAGAACAGTTCATGTGAAGCAGTTGTGCTTGCCTTTTAGCTAAATTAGGATTTCATTCTTGGACTGAATAGATTTGTGTTGTTTGTATCCTCAAATGAGAACCAGTCTGTTTGAAGTGTATTTATGGGTTCTAAATTAAAATTACATTTTACCAGCTAATGTAAAAGGCAGTGGTTTTACCTTGCTTTTACCTGTAGGCAGGACTCAGGAGTGTTATCTTCATTTAGTCATTTTGTATCTAGTTCTGTGAGATCATGTTTGAATTCTTCCAAAAAAAGAATAATGGTTGCTCTTTTATTCTTCAATTATAAAATCAAACTCAGGCATGAATATATAGTTCAGAGTTGGAGAATAACTTTTCTAGTCAAAAAGAGCCCTTGTTGATGGACAGATGGAAAATATGAATCATAACAGCCTACAGAGACTGCCAATTTATTGATCAGGTGCCCAATAATATGAGCACAGCCACTTTTTCAATATTACTGCTAATGCAAGTGAAAAAGCACTGCACTGGTGTGCCATCCCATTCCAGAGGTGAGGCTGGCCCTAGCCTGTTCAGGCTTGTCATTGAGAGGCAGAGAAGCCAGTGAATTTCCACTCATCTGTCTGGTATTGACACATTGCCAAAAAAAAAAACCCCAAAACAAACATGGAAACATCTTCCTGGGAAAGCATTAGCAGTTCCTTTGTGTTTGTTTGATTTTAGTGTGGTTTTTTGTTGGTTTGTTTTGTTCTTGTTGGGGAGGGGTAGGCAGGGATTTTTTTCAACTATACCAGAAAATCATTAATGATTTTGGGGATCCTGGTTTTGTGATTATATGTATATCCTATTCATGACTGTGCAATCACTTTGGTCTCTTCCATGTCTGACTGAATTTTCAGTGCCTTAAAGGATATTTCTAAGTGTGCTGGAAATTGACTGAGATGCTCAGCAATTCTCCTGACAAATTTCTTCAACTATTTAACAACTGTGTATTGGCAAAGCAATTACATGGCTGTGAACTGAAACAGTCTTCATGTTACATGCTGACGTGTTTAGATCTCCAATAGCACACAGAGTTTCACCTGTTTTCTTCATCAGAGTATTCACTTCTGCAGTAACAGATACATGAAATGGATGTGTGGGATTGACAGTTCTTCCAGGTAGAAAATGTCTTCTGCTGCAGCTGGAACAGGAAAAATTCCTGCAGTGGAAGACAAAGTAACTCATCATCTCAGGAGGCACAGAGTAATGTTTGCTGTCTTTAGTTGGTATGTTACTTACAGCCAGACAGTTTAAGATGGATGAATTTATATTGTATTAATTATCCAAGTTCCCTTAGCTTAGTTTCCTAGCCATCACATAACTTTCTTAACTAGTTTTACTGATCTTCTTTTTGAGATGTTGAAAACTAAAATGCTTCAATATTTAAGTACAGTCTCACTGTATTACTATGTTTTGATCCCTTGAATTTATGCATCATATGAGTTTGTCATAAAATATACACATTCTGGAAAACATCTCTTAATTCCTGATATCAGTCTTATATGTTTTTAGGCATTGTTCATTCTAAATGCATTTTTGCTATTTTGCAAAGGTATGAGTCTATTAGAAGTAATAGGTGTGGGAGGAGGGCAGAAATTGCATGATTTCATTATTAATGTTATTTAGTGAGAAGCTGAGCTAAAAAACCCCACAATTGTTTTACTGAAATGGTGCATAAAGTTGTAGCCTTGTCATTTACTAAAATTACCAACTGGTCATATCTGTTAGTAGTCATTTAACTTTCCCTCATCAGTCACTGTCTGCAGTAGCAGAACCCAAGGGGAGACTGTGGCAGCTGCTGCTCTTGTAGGAAGCAAATCTTTTAAGAATCAGTTTATAGGGCTTGCTGGGTGTGTTCATTTTGGCCTGGGTGCTGCGCCTGGAAGTTTCTAGAAACTGCTTCTGAGAATGAATGACATGCAGCTCATGACACTTCATGTGTAAGCAGACATGGAATAACTTGTTCAGAGGGAATTGTTTTTCTGAACTTCAATTTAAAGATGGTATATACTTGATTCACCACTTCATTGCAAGTATGTTACCAACTTCTTTTGACCAGTTTCTCAGTGATTTAGCTCCACCATAATTAGCACAACTTTAAGGTTTGAACCTGGGGAGTTTTTCACCTTATTTTCAGCAGAGGTAGTTTTTTTAGCCACTAAATGTTTAAATCTTTTATATAAATCCATCATATATATATTTTCCTTAAAATTGAAAGAGTTGACCATACTGACATTTTTGAATGCTATTTGCTGTTATATTTTCACCCAAAGAGGCAGACTCTACAGTGGTTCTTCAAGCTGTATGAGTGAGAAACATTTGCATTGCACCCTAATGATTCTAGGTCTTCAAGGTTACCTAAATTTTTGCGCAACTGAGACAGGAATGCCCTAAGAAGATTGTGAAATCTTCTGAAAAATACTGTGTTGCCACTTGCTATTAACTTTTTCCAGCTGTGAATCTTTCAAGAAGAGTTGTCTGTCACTGAGTAAGGCCTTCAGTCCTATTCCAGTAATTAAGGACATACCTTGTCTCTTATAGGCAGTGTCAGACAGCAATATTTACATCTTTGGTTAGGCTGCAGTTTAAAACACAGGACTACATAGGGATTATGCATACTTGAGTGAAAAATGGCTACTTTATTAGGTGTTAGCAGTGTATATGTGATCAATCTTTGTGTAATTTTCATATGAATTAATTTGAGACAATTATGACTTGATGCCATGCTAGGACTGAGCTTTTTGGTGTAGGCTGCAAGTTCAGATTCTTACCAGAACACAACAGCCTATCTTGAGGAAGAAGAACTAATGGACTGAGGAGCTCTCACCTGTTCACTCCTACCAAAATGCTTGTGTTCTGGAAACTCTCTAAGCCTCAAAAAGTACCTAGACTCACAACACTTTTTTGTTTTCCCCTCCTGTTGTGCTGCTCAGGTCAAGAGGATAACGAGCTGCTGTGAAGCACTTCTTCACTTGTGATTGTGTCTTAAACCAAGTGGCTGCTCTATTAGTACATTTCTGCCACCACTGGGTGATGATTGACCTTTCCCCCTCCCCCATTATTTTTGTTCATTAAATAAGTACAAAATACTCCTTCTCAGTAGCATGATGGAAATTTTTAAGTATTTGAGTGATTCCTGCAGGTGAAAACACTGTGCAATCATACTAGTGACAGCTTTCTTTGACCAAAATGCTTGTTAGCAGAGTATTAACCTATTTGGACAGGCTCTCTGGGACAAATTCCTGTTGTATTGCTTCTGAGCTCTCAGTTCATGTTGATACAGTTGAATACAATTAACATAAATTTCCTATTTAGCCATATCCGTGTTAAGGTGAAATTAAAGAAATTCAAGAAATCTGCAAATGTGGTTTGTTACAAGGCATAAAATAATATCTTAAATTTTAGAAATTAGTTTTGTGCTCAAGAAATTAGCTTCATTCAGAGCTGTTTTTTATAGTTTTTCCTTGCCATGTTCCTGTGCTGCCAGGCACTCTTAAGCATTGCGCTGCAATATTGTTATTGCTGGAGCTTCTCATGATCAGAGTGTGGTGTTATAATCGTAACTTATTTGCTGGATGTAAATGGACAGTAGCTGAAACCAAATTTCTTTTCACCTGTATAATCAAAAAATATTATTTGGATTCCTAGAGGTGAAAAGAGGCAAGCTGAAACTTCATCTTTGAAGAGAAAATTTCAGAGGCACTTTGTCACTGTCATGTCGTGGTGCAGACATCTGTCAGACTCTATTACAAATCCAACTTTCTTATTCGATGAGTTACTCAATTTGCAAATTGAGACCTCTCTGCTTTGTTAAAAATTATCACTGCTCATCCAAAAACCCTAAGTGTTTAAAAGTATAAGATGACAGCTTGAACGCTTAGGGATGTGGACTCTCCTTATAAGGACAAATTACCTTTCTGGATGTCACATTTAAATGTTTGGCTGCCTATCATCTACAGGGAATTTAGCATGATAAATCTTTTTAGATCTCTGAGAGCTGAGGAATTGTGCATGAAAGGTGTTTGAGGTTCAGGTTTTTTTGTGTGCATCTTTTACAGAGTAGGCTTCAATCGTCTCTGATTGCAAGTACAGTAACTGAAGATATTGCTTGAGGTCATCTCCTTTATTCAAAAATTTGAAGCTGTTGTCTTCCTTCTTCATCTAAATAAGAATTTTTTTGTTTTCGCTAAATATATGTGTTAGGCTATTTTCTAGCATGAAGCAGAGTGGGTAAACCTAAAGATTAAAAGGTTAATTTTTCAGTTGTGTGACAAGCATACAAAGGTATAATTGTGGGGTGGATCTGGCCCATCATTTCAGTATGCCATTTTGTAATTTCATTGTCAATCCCAGTAATATTTGCTATTCATAGGGGAATGAAGATATATGTGGCTTTTTATTATTTACATTAGAAATGGGTGTTGATGTGGATTCTCCCGTGGCAACAAAAATATATTTTCTCATTCTCATTTCTTAGATTTGTGTGTATTTTGGCCTTGCTGTTGCATTTTTGTTGAGATAAATAATAAATTTTAGTAGTATTGATGTAATTCTTGGGGAATATATCCCATTAGCTAGGTGCCATTCATCTGTGGGCATTCTGATTCCATTCAGTTTATTATGCACATTTTATTTAAGAAGTAGGTTACTTTCTGAAGAAAACAGCTTTGCTCTCCCGACATACACCACCAAACTCTATAACCTGTTGAGGGATATAAAAGCCTCATCTTCAATTTTGCTTACTGCCATCCTTTTTAGTCTAACTTCAAAACTGAAACTTTTTTCAAGCTTATTACTATCTTCAGCTCTGGGGCAGCTGTGGTTTCTTCCTCATGGTTTGAATAAAGAAGGAAAGGAAGTTGCTTTCACAGGCCTGAAATATCCTTATGTTTGACTGTTATAGAAAAGATGAGCACAATAGGTTGCTTTTTTCTTTGGAGATCTCAGAGGTGCAACAGCTTAATCCTTTCAGTACCAGGGATGCTTCTGGGGACCTTTTCAGTGAATTATTTTGGTCTCCTACCAAAATAATTCATCTAGAGGTTGAGAAAAGGTGAGAATAAGTTGATTGAATGGTGGTTGGTTTGTTTTGCCTTTTTTTTAACCTCTGGGATGTTGCAGCCAGTATCTAGTGGCCATAACACAGTGAGCTGTTTCAGAGTTAACTGTAGAAAATATAGTTATTCTGGAATTTGCATGTGAAGTCTTTCATGCTAAGCAGAAATCTTTAGCAGGCTTGGAGAGGGACTTACCTGCTCCTGCTATAGCAAGGTGTTGCTGAGACTCTTGTGATGTGTGACAGATCATGAAGCAAGCACTGATGGGTGCTGATGTACACACCACAGCTACTCCATACCCTCTCTGGACGGACACCAAGCCTTTGGGAGTTTCAGAAGCACTCCTGTGCTGAACCTGAGAAACAAAGTCTCAGATGGCATCAGCCCAGACCTGTGCCTGAGGTCCTGAGGTAAAGGGAGTTTCCTTTCTGAAGTCCTGTCATTTCTCTGGTTTTCTGAGAGGAGCCCTTGCAGGTTCTGGAAATAATCAGTGCTAGAAAGTGGAGCACGTATGAGGTTTGTGGCCAAGAGTCTGTGACTGAAAAGAACTGTGGTAGAGGAGTGTATCTCAGCACGTCTCAGGTGGGAGACTGCCTGCAGGTGGGTGTTCAGGCCTGTCAAGCCTTCTTCTGCTGAAAAGCTTAGGTCTTCCCAGGCAAGCCTGCTTCCAGATCTCTTGGCACTGTCACTTTGACAAAGCAATGAATATCACTTCTTTGCTCGGCTTACAGTATACAAGCAAATGAAGCAATTCAATAGCACTGAAAAAGAAGACAGAACAGGTTTTTTTTGTTGATCATGTTAACTCCTTAAGAAAATCAGTACCGAAAAATTAAACAGTGAGAGGAATGAAGTGGTATTCCCAATACATTGAGTCTCAGTGATGTGAAGAGCATGTCACACCAGCTATAATTGCTTTTGTTTTGACAATACTGTCTAAAAACCAGAAGACTCAACTGTGACGTTTTCCTTTACTGGAGCTGTAGCTTAAGAATCTGAAGGGTATCACAGTACAGAAACAATGTCCACCATAAGTTACAATCTTTACGAATTTGGCTTCATACTACTCGAAATACGACTTTTCTTAGGTTGAAAGCATATGAGTGACAGAACTGAAACTAAACCTAATTCCTAGCTGCCCTTTTAGTGCCCAGTCCATTGAGGTACCTCCTTTCCTGCAAATGATTTATATGTGTATTACTGCTTTACCCTGTGAAATAGCATATTAGCTAGGAAAAGAAACAAAACAAACCCAGGTATTGCAGGAATGGCAAATGCTCTGTTCACTCTCCCCCCTGCTTGGAAATGCAAACAGATATTAAAATGTATTTCCAGAAAACAGTGTTTTTGTAATTACATTGTACCAATGTTAACATCTTGTGACCTAGGCAGTTTGAGGAGTATGTGATGCCTTGGAAGAATTAGAAGCATAAAAGCCTGAAAATACTAAAATACAAGTGTCTAAGGGTACTACATATTAGTTTATTTGGCAAATTATGGGCTAGATGTTTGAAAGATAGAAACCTATGTTTTAAAATGAGGGGCGAAAGAAATGATAAGCGTGAAGGAGAGTGATGGAGGAGAGGATAAACAAAAGGGAAAAAAAGGGGGAGCAAGCACAAGAAGGCAAGGAAAACCAGCTTATTTCGGGAAAACAATACAAGCTTCTTTTTTTAAAGGAATAGATTTGGTTTCAGTGTCTGTTAATTTTTTAACATACACAGTTGAGTCAGCTGTGTGGAGTACCATGGGCTTCAGTGGTTACACTAGTCTGAGGGGGGAAAATAATATCACAAGAATGGAAACAAATGTGTTCTCTCACTCTGATCATGAAGCTTTTAATTCCACACTTGGGGAAACAACAGGATTTACTGGGGTCAGTTGTACTCCACTGGGATATGTATTATTAAAGTGTGTATATATGTGTGTGTAAGTGTTGCAGGGAAGAGTAGAAGGTCAGTATGTACTTTGCAGTTTTATTGCATTGCATTAGATTTACCTTTTAAAACTTGTTCTCAAAATCAGACATAAAACATTCCCCACTCCCCCCCCACCAAGCACATGTATTTTCTTGATAAATATTTCAATATTTGCATTTACCCTTCATGTGCAGTGTATATGCTTATTATGAGCAGGGGAAAATAACCATGCAGATTTTTTTTTAATTTTAAAGTTGTTTTTACTGTTTTTCTCCTGTTAGACCTTATGTCTTTAATTTTTATAATCAGTTTAGGTTAACTCATTTTTGTGACTCTTCTCACAGAACTTATCCTAGATGTTTATTTGTGTGTGACACATGACATGGCTTTCCTTTCCTATTTTTTTTCTATTGCATACCTGCCAATGGCTGGAAACTAGGCCTGTTGTGCTGTTGGGATGCTGCAGGTTCAGAGTCAGCACACCACCTGCAGCAGGGTTACCTTGCAATGTCCGGGGCAGCAGGGGGCTCCCAGGACCTACTGCTCGGGTTTGGGGTGGAGGAGCAGGGGGCAAATGTTGGTGCAAGGCTCTTCTGGGGGGTGCACTGGGGACCAGCCTGCCATATCTGTGCTGTGGAATCAACAAAGCACAGAAATTGCTTAAAAACAACTTTGATTCAGTCACATTCTCCTCTTATCTTGTGCTTTGTTCTTGGAGGGAGAGTTTGTGTGCACTGAAATTCAGACCCTGTTAAAATAATTCAACACTTAAAAATCACTTCTTTGAACGTAAAGCTGTATACTCCCAGCCCGCAAAAGTATGAGACTGTTCTCAAACTCCATGCTTTCACCTTCACTAGTACGTTAGGAAATGTAATATAGAGCTTCCACTGCAGTTATATTTATATTTTCTTTCTATTTATATTTAGATTAATATGAGAGGAACATAATAATTTTAATGTACATATTAATTAAGACTTGACAAAGTTGAAAGAATATGTAATATATACTAGATACAGAAGTGTCAAAGGGATCCATCTGCTCTGTCCATATCCTATGTTCTTCATTCTGCCTGCAGGATTTGAGCCACAAAAGGAAATTATAATGAAATAATTTTTTTTTAAATTTTAGGGTTTTTTCCTACTTCCTGAACAATTTACACTGATTGGATTGCAGCCTGAAATTTCCATTTTAGCTGCTGTTGCTTTGAGTAAAACAATTACTTTTTATTAAAAATGTCAATTCAAATGATTATTTAAATCTGGCTTAAAAAAAAAAAGAAAACTCGTTACTTCTTGCTGTTGTTTTGCATGGGATTCTGTGCTATGGAAACTGGCCATAATTTTATTGAATTTATTTAATTGGTATTAATGAAAATTACATGTGTGTGTAAAGGGAGGATACAATTCCTTTAGGGCCTTAAATTGTCCTGAAGCACATGTGCAATTTCCATTACTCTTGATGAGAGTTGCATTTTTCTCAGCAGTGAGAATGAATTCCTTGGGACCAGATTGTGGATGACCTTTGTGGAAGTGGTAGCATAATACTTTTTTGGCATGAGCATTTGCAATGCTTGGAATGGGGGTCAGAGTCAGGATCCAGGGAACAGGCAGGGCAGCACCCAAATTCCTTCTCTCCTTCACCCAGCTCTACACCAGCAGCTTGCAGAGCTCACTGCCTTTCTTTTAGTGCTTTGTCTCCCATTCCTGAGCTCTTGAAAGGATTTCAGGAACTCTAACCTTAAGGAAAACACTGGCTAGGCTCCTTATCTTTTAGAAACTACTGGTGAACTCTTCATGTGTATGAAACTGCAATTCTTGACTGAGTTATTTTTATTTTTAAACATTTTGCTAATATTTTAACCATGTTGGCAGTTAATATGAATAGTAAAAGCAAACTTATAGAAACAATTAACCTGGTTTAAGAACCTTGGGGTAAAGATAATTGCAGCTTTTTGTGCCCTTCCTATGTGCTCGTTATCAAATTTGTGTTACGTAACATCCTTTTAGGTGTAAATCTTTATAGATCTAGATCTAGATCTAGATACTTTCATGAAACTGATCTCACTACACTGCAGTTTTAATTTAGTCAGAGTAACTAGTCTGGTTGGAGTAAGTTAGTCCAATTGCTATAAATAGTTCAATATTTTTCTTTAAATATTCATTACAGAGATGTGTACCTTGCTTGGTGATGAAATAAAAGAAGAGATTTTAGCTTCTTTTACCAGAAATGGCAAAATGGGAAACTCTAAATGATTGAAGAAACTAATGTAATCCATTATTATGACAATTCCTGGTGAATTTGGTTTGTAAAATCAACGTTTTGATTTTACCTTTAGGTACTGTCCTGTTGTTTACAAAAAAAGAATAGTTATGAAGTTATATGAAGTCTGATAAACATGATAATAAAGCAGGGAATTTTTTTAATAACTTCTTTCTTTGACCATAATTTCTTGGTTTTGGCAGTGTATATTCTGTGCTGATGGATCTAAGCATAACTTAATCACAATGGCTGCATTTCTAACTCTCTACTAATTTCACTGTTTATGGAAATATATTCCTTGTTGCAGTAATCACACTGAAGTATCAGTATGTAGGGACAATGGAATGAGTTGAGGGATTTACTGATTTAGTCTGAAATACTTTTTTTTGTAGTGTTTATGCAATAGAAGTTAGTATAGCATTAGAATTTCAGTCAGTCCAGCCATTGGCAGTGATTTATCACCAGAGTTTTAAATGAAATTGGGAATTAGGGGAGAAACATTATTTTCTAGTCGAGTCAAGCAGCTGTGTTGTGAACTAGGGTATTTCTTCTTGACTTACACCCAAGCTGTGTGATCAGGAAATCCAGTCTGAAAGAGCTTATAATTTTAGCTGCAATTGCCATTTAAATTCCATCCCTACTAAAATGATGAGAGGAAAAAGGAAGATAAACAGATGCTCTGACAGCGTAGAGCCTAACAGATCCTCAGACCTCATGTAAGGCACCAGAAGTTCTTCCCAAAAGGCATTCAAGAGTGAGATTTTTTTCTTGTATGTTTTTTATTCTGTGGTGCTGTATTAAAGTATTTGTCTGTCTCACCAGTAAGCGCTGAGGGTATTCCTTTGCTCTTGGCTCATAATGAATACCAGTTATTTCAACTGTTACTTCCTACACTCTGCTTGGAGCTGAGGAACTTTGCTGAAGAGCAGCTGTGTTAGTCTTCTTCCTCACTGGCAGTTTTGCTTCCACTGTGGTGATGGAACTGCTTGGATGCAGAGTCAGAGAATTGCCACCTTGCACCAGTGTTGCTGCCCATCTGAATCCCTACTGGGTCCCTACTGCGCCCTGTGCATTCAGGAAGAAAGGCATGAGTGGAGCTTGTCTAGAAATAGTCATTTCTGTACCAATATAAAACAGAAAAGGAAGAGATTAGCAGTTATGTGGTCTAAGCTGTAGACGGAGATCCAGCATAAGTATCACAGGAAGAATGTTTTAAGGAAGTACAGCAATGTTACCAATATACAGGGTGGGCTTACCAAAGGCAAATCTTTCTCATCTTCCTTGATAACTGTTTGTGGAAGGCTTGTTTGGTATCTCTTTCTCTTGACAAAGGGAATTTTTGTGGTTGGACATTGAATAAACATTAAAGTTCCACTTGGCAATTGTTTCAGTTAGAGATTAGCACAACAACTCTGAGATGGCAAGGCTTTAGATAATAAAAAAAGGTTGTCATTAAAAAGCAGTGGGTAGTGAAAAAGTAGAGGTAAAATTCTACAAATAATTATTTTAGTACCACTTTTCATTTTTTCCCCCTAGTATATTTAAGGAATACTTCTTTGGACTTAGTTGGTAACATGACCTATAGGGGTATTGTAAAATACAAAACAGATTATCTGGCAGTAAAAGCTAGATGCTTTTTACAATAGGAATAACAGTAGCGGGATGAAATCTAATGGGAGCAGCAAGATCATGCTGCTTAGTGATTAGTATTACTTTCAGTATAATGTCAAAGGCTTATTCATTGGAAATAAGTGTAAAATGATATGATTATTTTATCTGGTCACCAGACTAAAAGCTTCATGTGATCTTCAGGTGTAAGAAAACGAGTAATGGCAGATTTAGGGTGAATCAACAAAAATACTTGCAGCAAAGGGATGTGGAACTGTTAATACCATTGAAGTTTGCCTGAGTGAGATATGTGTCCATATAGAGTAGTGTCTGCAGTTCTGGGTGAAGCAGAATATGTGAACAGAGGTCTCCTAAGAGAAAAGGTTACAATAATACGTCTGAAAATGAAGATGACCTATTTTCATGTTACTCTTGGAAGGTGGATAAGTTGTGGGGGGGAAAAGTAGCCATGATGAAAGATATTGAAAATGGAAGAAAAGATTTCTAGGTATTTAGAAGAGTGAGACTTTGGAACATCCTACCTGAAGAAGCAATGAAACAAAGCATGATTTTCAGAAATGTATTGTGCAATGCATGTGACAGAACTTGAGAAAATCCTTGACCGTTTTGCTGCAGACATTACCAGATGTCCTGTAGTGAATGCAGTGAGAATGAAATGCCCACTAAGTAGAATTTCAAGCATATTCATACAGGTGACCCAAAGCTGCAGCCTTCTGTTTCTTCAGCAAAATAGAATTCTGCTGTTTAGGGTTTATGGAGTGAATGAGTTGGTGTCTTAGAAAGCAAGTCTAAAAACATTAATCAAAAGTAGCTCGGGAAAATAAGTTATGTGACATTGAGCCAGAGGAATTACCCTCTCGAAGTCATGGAATAGAAAGTAAATGAAGATTGACAGCAAGAGGTAGTATTTAATGATACCAATATTCAAAATTGAAGAAAATATGCTGACAGGTGAGCTTAACTTAGTAAAATTATGCAGGCTGTTTATGAGACAAATTTATAGGCGCTGTGTATAATGGAAATTAAAACCAGTGAGCAGAGAAGGAATCTGATTATACTAAGTTTGTAGGTTTTGCAGTCATGAATGGGTAAAGAACCAATGTGGAGTGACCCAGAGGTAAGAGAGAATACGCATGGGTGGGAAATGAGGTTTACTTAAGAAAACACTAATGGATAGCCATGGAAAAATAGTTTGAAATATGGATATCAGAAATATTCAGTGTTCGAGAGACTCATGAAACAGCATAACATTGAAATATTTTTTTTGCTAACATTTATGGTTGCCATTTGGTTGACAAAAGTAAAGTATAACTCAGCTTTAGATGCATCCAGATATGCACTAAGCACAGTTTACTGAGAAAGCATTTTTGATATCTCCCTTCCTACTTTTGTTCATTTCTGGGTAACAGAAGTTGTGCTCAGTAGACACAGATATTACTGCAATGTGTTTGATAAATGAAAGAGAAATAGTTATTTCAATATGTACAGCTGGAAGAAAGGCAGCTTGTCACTGACACTGACTGCTTACAATCATTTGAAAATAGGGGTCTTTAATAAGGGTGAGAATATGTCGATTTCCAATAAAATAGAGGAGAATTAAGGAAAATTAAAACTGAATGTGAGAGTTAATTTTCATTAATAGTCAATTGAATTAACGTATGAGAACAGCAAGAAGAATTCTTCACTAAAGTCTGCAAAATACTTTCTTGCCCTTTCATGCCCTTTTTTTGTTAATTCAAACATTTCAAAAAACTTTCTCAGTGTACTGAAATATTTGAGGCTTGGTTTTTGCTAGCAGTTTGACTGAAATCGATTCAGCCAGTTATGATTTGGTTAAGAGGCAGAAAGTTAGTGTTCCTATTGCAGAGTGAGTCATACATCCTCTTTGATGAGGACTTTGGTTTGTTGAGTTTTTTCCTTTTCCAAAGCATCTTGGGTTTTGGCTTTTAATATATTGATATAGCCCGTCAAGGACCAAAATTGGCAGATGCAAAATCTGTTAAGTCCATTCAAAAAATCACTTCAGCACATGTTTGGTTGATCTCTGCAAGGAACTTTATTACTGCTTAACAACTTGCTCCATCCTACCTCTGAACCATTACAATATGCAATTTTTTTCACCTGCACTTTCTGGCCAGAACTGGCACTACAGCTGTATTACAACATCTGCTTATTGCTGCATTCTAAAATGTTGTCTGTGATTTTGTTATCCACACCAGAATAAAATGTCCATACTTAAAAAGAGGAGAGAGGGGAATATCCTGTGGCAACACTGATCAATTTTATTATTACCTTGTGCAATAAACATATTTGCTAAGACTATTTCTAATTTTATTTTTATTTTCGTTCTATGTCATTGCACATTTTGTTATAAGGATAATTAAATCTCCATGAGAATAAGAATGTTGCTCCCATTAGAAGTTACTTGGTTAAACTGTTTCACCAGAAAAATAATAAAAAAGCTTAATGTGATTTGAATGGTGCCCCAAACCTGTCCTTAGCTTCTGTATTTTCTTTGGATACCTCACATCCTCTTCATAACATCAGTGATTTGTGGTTACTTTCTGATAAGGGTATCTGCACTTCACTTTTATGGTGTGGGAGGAATATCTGGATATACCAGGGAAGATGAAGACCAGGCTAGGACTGACCCTAGGAACATAATTCATATGTTATGGCACTGAGTCCCTGCATATGGGTTGCTGAACTTCCTCGTGGGAGAAGACATTGTTCAAAAGAAGCTTGTAACTTCTTGCATTGTCCTTGCATGTGTGGCCTGCAAACGGTGTGGACTCTGGGTCATGAGTCTCCACTGAGATGTGTCTCTGTTGCAGTCAGAAGAAATTCATTTGTTTTGCTGTTCTTTAGCATCCTTTCCACCTTATTTCGTAGGCCTTCAAATGCTGTTGTTTTTGACATCCATAATGCCTGATGGCATTACTGTCTCTCATTTTGGGAACCCATCCCTGCCTACGTTATGTTTAATTCTTGGAGAAATTTTGGGGGAGCTGAGTTTTCAAGCAGATAAACTGGTTGTGGGCGTTAGGTCTGAGTGTGCTGAACAGCTGTTGATGGGAGAAATGATTGCTGTGCTCAGAGCTGTGAGTGCTGGCCAGTGCCTGACTGAATCCCTCATGAGCTGAAAGAAAGTAGAAAAACTAGTGAGGAGCAAACCATGTATGCCCAAGGACACAAGTGTGGGCAAACAGCAGTGTTTTTTTGGAGATACTTGCAGCATTTCCTTCCCATACGTAAGAAGAACCTTCCAAAGGGGCAGCACTGTTGAAGCATTTTGCAGTGCAGCATTTACTAGCTTTGCCTGCCAGCTCTTAAGTTATTTTGACAAAAGCTTTATTGCAGTTTAAAAATAAGCCTGTACATAATTGTCCAAAACTTGTTCCCAGTTATATGAGTTATTATTTATTCCCTTGACTTCAATCAGCAAACGAAAGCAAAATGTACTCCTTAATCTTGCAAAAGAAGCAATGTTAATAGGAAGGATTATTTTGTTTGGTAAGGATGATACAGCCAGATTTTAAATTGTATTGGTTATTCTCTAGAACATGTTCTATATGACATTAGTTTGAAAGAAATTGTATCACTGCCAGCACTTTGAAAGACCAACAGGAAGCAGCTCCTGCAAAAAGGCTCTTATATATGCATCAGCTTCTGTATATTACATACTCCAAATTGCATGAAAAAAATGGGGATCTCTGATAACACACATTTTGAAGAGGGATTTACATTTAATAAATGTTTACAAGTATTTTCATAAACTCAGCTTATGACAGTGTTGGCTTCATGTGATTGATTACTCAAATGTTGCCTTTCCTCAAATATAGATTGTGCGGTTGTCTCTAGGAGTTATTTATATTTCCTAGTATTTATGATCTGCAAGGCAGCTTAGTTATTAACATTAGTTATAGCTATTTCTGTAGATATTTATCTGAACCACAAGTTTTTGACACATTTCTTTTCTTTAACAAGCAAAGCATATCTACAGCTATAAAAATGTTCTCTGATACAGAAAAATATATGTACAATACACCTATTACCTAGAAATACTCTAGTGAGGGTGCAGTTTTAGTTTCCAGTAGAGAAAAGTGTAATATACAAACAAAATGCCACTGTAGTAACATAGAAGAAAATTTAATTTTATTTCTTTTTCCTCTGATTAGACTTCTTTTGTTACAGATAGTCTTCCCCTTATCCATACCTCCATACGTTCTTTGGGGTAGCAGAGTATTGACAAGCATCTTACTGAAAATAATTTAGTCTGAAGTAAAATTTTCAATTTATGATTGAGCTTACCTGTTTTGAATTAAGTCACTTAGCTGCACAGTAGGTGCATATGTGACATGATAGTTTAGATTTTAAAAATAGCAATGCAGTGAGATTCTAGCTAAAAGTCAAACCTCACCTGAATGTGACACAAGGGCAATGTGCAGTGATCAGGGTGTGGTGTGCAGCAATTGGTCCCAGTGACCAAGATTAATGAAACTCACATGGGTTTTAATTAGTGCAGCTGCAGTCATCAATTATCTAGAGAACACAAATATTGTTATATTTTGGGAAATTCTTGATTTATTTTATTCCACTGGCCAGTAGATTTAGATGAATGAGTTCTCATCATAAACATTCTGAGAAAAACTGCCTGAGGCCATGGTTTATTATTTAGGACACAATCAGTAAGACTAAGCGCTACCGAAGAAAACATTGTAAACTGGTCTCAGTATTAATTTGGAAAATTTGCTGAAATGTGTGGCCTTGTATGGGTCGTCAGAAACATTAGAGCATCTCAAACAAAATACAGAACAATCTGTCAGGCGGGGAATGTGCAAGGATTATTGTCCAGCAGCTGATCCATAACAGAATGTCAGTGCATGTACACTTAAAGCAAGTATCAACAACATTTAATTTGACACATAATGTGGTCTTCTTTTATTATCCTTTAAGTGCATGTCTTAGAACACTGAAGATTGGACAAGTAAGTAGGGGGAAAAGAACTGAAACATGACAACCCTTTGCAAGTCCTGAGAAAAATCGCAATCTAGAGCTTTTCAGAGGTATATGCATTTTAAAGGCAGCTATTTAAAATAGATGCAAGGAAAAAGAATGGGAGGAAAAAGGAAACATGATTAAAAATTCCTTACTATAATTTAATTTGAAAATGTGGCTTCTCTTAATGTGATCTGAAACCTGTGTACAAACACTTAAAAATAAATTAATGTGAGTGCTAACTACTAGGAGCAACATCTGCATCTGTCATTTAAATTAAGAAAAGGACACCACTATAGACATAAAGATTTTTCAAAAAGTTAAATGATACTTTGCATGCATGTACTTTTTTCCCTGAATGTTTTGCTATAATTTGCATTTGTCTATTCTCATCCATGGAAAACAAGTTAGGTGCACAATGCTGCTGTAATCCCTGCTCTTATTTTTCACCAACCAAACTGCTTAACAAGGCAATGCTTAAATGTGTACAAGAACATTAAAATTCGTTTACTCAGAAGAGAAGAATGGTTCAAACCTTTACACTTCCATGGCCTAATTCAGAGCCTTTCCCCCCGCCGTTTTCATCCTTTCCTCTTTCTTCCTATTTCTTCCTGTTGAAATTATTAGCTGAATTCCAGGTCAATGTAATTCTGGAGAAGATTATTACTTTTGTTGGGGCATAGCCCATTCTCCCTAGAAAGTGAAGGTGTTTACATACTGCCAGCATACTGGAGTGGAGACTGTCTTGTTACCCAGCCTTGCACAGTAGGGCACATGTATCTGATGTCCTTATTTCTTGCTGGTAGCTGTCACGCTGACAATTGGAAAATGCTGTAATTTCCTTAGTTTGCATTATTTTTATATCCCCTATTGTTTTTACACATGACCTTTACCTCTCCATTCTCCAATTAGCAGAGAGAAAGCCATTGTTCATTGAGCAGAGGTATTTGTGCCCAAGGGAGCAAAATTTATTTTCTGTGTGTGCTGTTGTGGGTGGTGAGGATTCTTTAATACTAAAGAAATAAACCTTCATCTTAACCTTTGTTTGATTCAGACATTATTGAATTTGGGCAGGAACTTCCATCAGCTTGTGAATAATTGTCGTACCAGCAGCCAGTGAATGTTTATATAAATGGTTATGAATTGTGTGGGTCCTTTATAAAACATGCAATGGTTAACTAATTTAACTGAAGATTTTTCCTTGTTTTTTCCTCTTTCTTTGAATCTGCATTTCCTAGCTAATAACGAGACTGGGCAATCATTATAATTGCATCAGTTGTATTAGTTAAAGCAGGTAAGAAATTACAGAAAATGCAGTCATCTAAGAAAATAGTTCAGAATCAGAAATGTAAATCAACACACAGCACTGTAGTTATAATGAAATAATGAATCTGGAAAATTTAAGGTTAAAATCTCATAGAAGGGCCGATCTTTTAGTTTTTTGGTCAAAGTATGTTATTTCAGTGTTGATACAAACTGTTGTTTCTTGTGCTGCTCTTTATTCCCTTCATATCATTGATGTATTCTAGCAATATCACGGGACTGATCATATAATGTGTAGAATAAGTTTGGAAAAGTATTATTTAGTTGCTCAATTTTCAACAAATGGTAGTTCAACAGTTCAAAAAACACTTTACTAGTATATAATTTACTACCAAAGCATTGCCTTTTGGAGATACCTCATCTTTTGGAGACACCACATGTAAATTTAAAACCTGATATGAAAACCATAATTTTGAAGATATTTAATTATTCTAGTTATTGGAAAGCAGTAAGTGTTTATGCCATTGTAATCAGAGCTTCTAATAATTAAAGGTATTGCCAGTTCAAAGCTTTGCTTTGTTTTTGTTTAAGATTTTATGAACCCTTTTGATCATGAATGGGATTTTCGTATTGAAAATACTAAGTGCTTTTTGTAGCTTTGCTGCTGATAAAGTAATAATTTATTATTAATAAAGTCAAGTCCTAATTTGTTAATAAAAGATCTGCTGGTAATTGTTTTGTAATCTAGAAATACTGTTTTAATCAATATAATTAATTCCTCTTGTATTAGTATTTAATTACTTAGTGATTGGATCTGACTTGTAGTTACCTGTTGCTAAAATGTCTAGTAGTATTTCTAAGCAGGTAAGAATGTCAGGAAGTTTTAGCTGATTTACCAGCATATCCCTTGGATAAGGGACTATGTGTGCAGGCAACATTTTCTTGCTCACTTGTGGGAGCTGAAGTAAAGGTAGATTCTTCCACTCAGCTTCACATTAGCAATAACCAATTTCTTGAAATAAAGAGTTTGCTCACTTGTTTCACTCATATTGTTATGACAGCTGTATTCCAAATCTCTTTTTGGATTTTGTATCAGTCTCCCAAGGTGAATTTTAAAAGGCATCATTAATAGGTGATTGTCAGTGACAAGACTAAAGCTGTTATCAAGAAGGAGCTTCTCGTGCTAGCCAAGTGACAACACTGCTGCTTCAACTTCCTCTCTCAGATGTTTTTGTTTCAGGGACATGAACAAAACTACGTAGTTTTATCAGTTGTTCTGTTGGGGTTTGCTGTGTGATCTGAGCAAAAATTGATGGAGCACATAGATTGTGTGCATGACTCTGTTGCATTGTCCTGTTGTTGTTCCTGCTCTTTGGCTTAGATCAGTGTTTGGATAGGACATACCAAGCACCCTCTGGCTGTGTTTACTGCAGATCGCCCCATGCTACCAACTCTCTGGTTTCACATTTTTAGTGGCTGGTTTCTGTATTGATCTTCTTTCCTGTCCTTTGACCAGGTTTGTGGAATTCCACACTTGCTTTAACCATCCACACTTCTAATAATTTATGGAAATGGCATTGATTTCAGATAGACTTGAGCATAATCCTTTTATACTTGCTCCCCCAAAAAATATGAAGAATGAATTATTTTTATGGTCAGCTGTCCTTAACAACCATTAGTGATCATATAAAACAACAATATCATGTCCATAAAGATATTGTGTTCAAACTAGAGTAATAAAACTCTAGGGATTCCCACATATATAAAAGTAGCTAGTAGTTAGTCATTCAAAAGCTTCACAGCCTTGTCACCTTGCAGTCATCCAATATTTTAACTGATACTTGATATTTTTTCCTATTTGTTCTTCTCCCTAGCTGCTCTATATAGTACCTTTTCTAACAAAGTCCTATTTTAATTTTAACAAGCTTTTTTTTTTATGATACTTTCTGTTGCTGAACTATATGTTTTTAGGGCTTTTTTTCCAGGTCAGGTCAGTTTGTAAATAAAACTATACTTTATTGGTTCTATTTAAAATAAATAGTATCCAGCAAGGTGTTCAAATTTTGTGGTCAGCTTGGCCAATAATGGGTCTACTCATGACTTTATTATAGAACGTTTTCAATAAAATATTTTCTAATGTAGTTTCTTAAATCCTAATTAACATATTTTCATGTTACCTTATGTAACAACAGTAGTATACCTTATACTGCTATTTCAAATATTATAGCTTGATGTAATGTTCATTTTATTAGGAATTCATACATCTAAAAAACATGGCAGATAAAAGGAAGTTACAGTGCAACTTCATGGGTTGTTTCTGGTCAGCTAACTATTTTAATTGCTTCATCTCTATCTGTGTCTGAGAAAGAGAAATATTAAAATTATTTAACTCTACATTGTGGCTGGTTTTTGGCCGATGTGACGATACACGTAATTTGGTCTCTGGGGTGTTTTTTTGGTAGTCACAAATAATTCTCACTCACCAATCTGAACAAGTGTCAATATTGCACTTTCACATACAGAACTTATAACCCAGGAGGAAATAAACAAAAAAAAAAAATACAATACAAACCCAGAACTTAAAATTCAGCATCAATGATGTGGATGTGGTGTGAGGGGACACTGCAAGCCATCTACGAGATGAACCTCTTGTGTCTAATGGTTTGTTTCTGCCTACAAGATCCTCCTGCCTTTAGCTTTGGTTACCTGTGGGTTAATATTCTGCGGATTTGAGTTCTATGCAGAAAAATACAAAAGCTATGAATAGAATACTACAAGTTGCTTATTTTTGCCGTTCGGGGGTAAAGAAAGAGGTTTTCTGTGTGTTCATTCACTTTCATGATTTCCTTTTAGTAAGTTGTCTTAATTTATATACGAAGAACTGCCGGAGGAAAAATGTTAATAAGTGAGTAAGCACGTGGAAATATGTTCCACAGAGTTGTTCATCTCTTTGCAATATACAGTGTGTCTTCTCCAGTATCATACTACCCTTTTGCTCTGAAGTTTATTTTGTGTTTGTGGAATGTAATTGTCAGGGTAGGTCATTGTTATGAATAGTTGAAAAGGGATAATGTATTGATGGTTTTTGAATTTTAAGAAAAGGACTTGAACTTTTTTAAACTTGAACATTTGTAAAAGAATGGAAACCAATGTACTTTTGCTGTGTCTTATGCAGCATAGTGCCTGGTCTTACGCATTGTGTGCAGTGGAAAACTTACTCTGATTTTGCCATTTTTATTTTTTTCATCTGGGCTGTGATTTCATGGAAAAAAAATATTTGCTGAATTTTCTCGAAGTGGTTCAATGAGATTTTTTTTAACCTGCAGCCATGTTAGCTTTAGAAGTCAGCGTTAGAGATGTTGTAGATACGAACGGCCTGATGTAGTCAATACTTTGGAGAAAGAATTTGTAGAAAAATGAAAACATCTTTTAAAAATAGCACTTTTCTTCTAGGTTAGCTTATTCCTTTACTTACTGGACACAATCAGTACACTGGCTTTTGTCTTGAAGCAATTGGGCATCATGATTCAGGCCAGATGCTTGGGGCAACAGTGTTCTCTGATGCATTTGAGTGAGAGAAGTAAGGGCTGGGGTTTTTTTAGGCATTGCTTCCTGAATCCAAAAGGGCAAAATATGAAGCTGCCATCTTTTTGCGGAAGAGTTAGATGGATGGAGGTTGCTAGAGCCACAGCGTATCAGGTGCTGTAATCTTTGAAACAGCCTTTGCGGTGGAGCTGTTAGTGATGCTGCAGCACACAAATTTGTCTTTATAGGGGGCTACTTTTCATGATTTTGTGATTAAAAGCAGTGTTTTATGCGTCTTTTTCATTACAAGAATATGACAGAGAGTTTGAAATAGAACTGGAAGATCAGTTCACTGTGGTAGAAAGCAAGTATAAAGACATTGGGAGACATACAGTTGTAAAGTTATTCTAAAACAGATACCTTATTTCTTGAAAAAAAGAGCATTTAATTACTTCTCCTAGAGCAATTGTTCTTAGCTGGCAAGGACATTTGATTGATACATATGAAGGATTCAGAATTGCTTATTTTCCCAGAGAGTGAAGATTACTTTGTTAGAAATTTCATATTAGGAATTTTATTGTATGCTCAAAGTGTGTTCTCTAGCCCAGCACTACCTAGTGTACATTGTTTGTCCACTTCCCAAAGCTTACAATACAGGCATTGCCACAGGAAGAAGGAAGCTCGTTGTGCAGACTGTAGAGGAGAACTACATGGTGTCATGTAGCTCAGCACTTGCATCATTGCTGCCCTGTTGCACACTAAAATCAGTACATGACAATCAGTTTTAATGTTACTGCTGGGCTTTTTTCTTTTTCCTTATTTCAACTGTGACAAGATAAATTAGTGCCCAAATGGAGGCCAAACACATGTGCTTGCATTTACGTTCTTCACTTCAGACAAATAATGCTCTTGTTGAAATCAGCATGGTTTGTAATTGGAGATAAGTAGTGTCTCTAAAACTGAACTCAAATAGAAACCAGTGCTTGATATTCAGAGTGTGAAATTCGCAATCAAAGAACTGAGATAGTAATAGTCCTACTGATTTTTTTTTGAAGTATTGGTAAGTCAGCACTTTAAATTGCAGCAGTACTCCCCTTGAACTGCATAGAGATAACTGAAAGTTATGCTTCATACTGAAGCAAATGTTGGTGGCTCATGCTCTTATAATGCCTGATATCTAGAAAAGACCAACTATCACTCCATTTGTTTGAAATAATATATAAAGTCAGCAAGTTGTTTAAAGGGAAGCAAGTTCTTTGAATAAGCCTTCTGTTACGTTTCTGTTGCATAAGAGAATTCCACAAGTCTCTGGGGCTCAGTTTAGAGCTTATGCTCTGAAGCATAAGTATCCCTGTTTTATTTTTTAATTTTTTACATTTTAATTTTTTTTTAACTTTAACTTTTGAGGGAGATTTTTTCCTGGTTTTTTTTTTTTTTAGTTATTGTTGTTGTTGTTGTTTTTTTTGTTTTGTTTTGTTTTTTGGATTTTTTTTCCTGGTTTTCTGTGTTTATTTAAATACTGGAAAAAAATAATCTTGCCAT
>NC_046221.1:100533062-100543062 GCF_009819885.2 Catharus ustulatus | reverse complement strand
TTTTCCTCACTTATCCAAACCTTCTATTTGTCTCTACCACCCATAGCCTGTACATCTTCCCCTTGCCATTAACTTTCTCCCTCTTCTCAACCATCTGTAAGTCTCCTTATTGTCATTTCTTCAGCACTTAGTACATCTTTGCCTCTCCGACTTCCCCAATAAAATTTGGATTACTGCCTTCATATCTGCCCATCTTAACTACAGCAGCTCTCTCGCCTATTCCCTGGCTTGCTTCAGAGCTCTGGATGTCAATGTGCCCTGACACGTGCCAGTAGTGCATCAGCTGTGCCCCATGAGGGCTCCCTAAACTACTTTGCGTTCTGATTCACAAGGCTTTCCTTCCTTCCTTTCAGTCTGCTCTGTACCTTCCCGTGTACCTTGGGGATCTGGTTTCACTGTAACCTCCCCGATTCCCTTCGTCCTGGCTGTCGCCTCCTCCTGCCCCTCCGTGGCCTTGGCATGTGGCAGCTCCCATGCCTTGAAGCAACCTCCTGTGTATGTCCAGCTTTCCCACATTGCTGACTACTGCCAGGATCTGCTGGCTTTCTCCTTTCCAGTATTCTGCCTAGACTGAAGAATTAATATTTTAAGAACATTACTGTGAAGGGAAAAATACTTAGTACAGGTAAAACACAATCCTGGATCTCATGGCTCTTACCCTTAGGGAAGCACTAAGCTTTGTGACATTTCTTAGCTATGCAAATAAGATGGCCTTACCTGTAGGATCAAAATTTTTTCCTGCCCTTTCCGCAAACCTGTGTGTAGCACAATTTTCCATCTTGTATCAATGCTGATATTTTAAACAGCAGTGACTGGGTGGTGCTGTGAAAATAGTACTGTGCATTTTAAGTGGAAACTGTTAGGCAGCAACATCAAATAACAGACACTTCTTCACTGTTCTTTTTTTCCCCGTTTGTTTTAGAATCCCAACAAGATGTGTTATTAATGGACCCTGAGTAGAGCAAGTTATTTGTTATGGTAACTTTTTGACCTATTTAATAAGTACTTAAAGGAGTGTAGTGCAGTTTTTATTGTAGTCTGCTGTGTACAGTTATGAAGTGTGGTACATAATAAAATAAAAGCAATAATGTGGATATTTCAGAGGGATCCATCAGAGCAGACCTGCAGCAACATATTTCATCTGGTTTGTCTGGCTATGAAGCCTTGCAAGTTATAGCTGAAATAACTAGGAACAATATTGTGGTTATGACTTGCAATTGTTTACCATTGTAAACAGCAGAGTTATTATGTGTTTACCCTTTTCAGTGCTCAGAACCATTTTTTAAATAAGTTCATTAACACCTGCATACATTTAGCTGTGAAAAATGGCATGTCTTTTCCATGCTCATACCTTAAAAATATTTAAGTCAACAGCAACAGTAAAATGCATCTAATTTAAAGCATAGTTTTATTGAGGTATGATTTGGAAAAGGAGAATTATTAAAAAAGACTAACAGTTTCACAGCTAATGCAAAAACAAACAAAGGGTTATGAAGATCCTTTCTATGACAGTTTTGAAGTTAAATTGGGAAGGGCCACTGCAGACTTGGACAACAAAGCTGCTTTATGAATTTCTGAGACAGACTTAGGAGAAGGTTGCCTTTTTTTGTTTTGTGGACTTTTTTAATATGATGCCAGGGAGGTGTTGCCTGTTACTTTTGGGTAGGTGGGATTTTGTTCTTTGTTTTTCAGTTTGTTTTGTTTTACTTCTTTGTATAAAATTTTCCCCCCAAATATAGTAATTGTGAAAATGAAGAAAGTGGTCACCTAAAATCTTTCTCTAAATGCTCCTAGAATTCAGCAACTGTGATGGGGAATGTAAGTTTTGGGTTGCTGCTTTTAAATTTTTACAGAAGAATTTTTCATTTTTTCAATAATTTTGTGGCTACAAGTTTTGCAATGTCCTGAGTTCAAGAGAAAAAAACAACTGATTGGACCTCCAGGAAGTGCCTTGATGATAATCAGCCTTGTGTGCAAGACAGAAAGGCTGATAGTCAGAAATTGCTCTTTAAACTAAGACAGACTGTCAGTCTTTAGAAATGGTGGGGAATGGCCTATTTATGTAATCAGATACTAAAGCTGGGAAGAAGCTGTCAGGCACATTCTTGTTGTGTAAGCAGCAGGCAAACTGTGCTTTATCTGACAGACAGTGTGTAAATCTGTCCATGCAAAAATCCAAATGTTTAGTTTGCTTCTAGTCACTGTAATAATCTGCTTATTTTCTCCTGCTAGAGCGATGACATCATTTAGCAGAATGCACCACAGACAGGAGTCGTAGATAAGGCTCTGTTACTGTCAGTCATTCACTTCTTGATTGGCAAGGAGATAAATAGGAATTTACTAGAGGTTTGCTTCCAGCTAAAAGAGCAGACAACACCCTGGGATAAGTATGTGAAGAGCAAGCATGTTTAGCACCCTCAACCTTATAGCTTGGAAAAAGGTCTGGAAAGAGTCCTTCAAAATCCAGTGTTAAAATTTGGTATTTTTTAGCAATAGCTGAGCAAGCTTCCTGAACAGAGAAATCAGATTAATTGATAAAGACAACAGTTACAGAGAGTGAAAGAAATCCTGTTCTGGGTGGCTGTATTAGTTTCAGTGCCACCAAGTTTGAGAAAGATTAGTTTCTTTCAGAAATTTTAAGGGACAGGTAATGGCTTATCACTTGTAAAACACTGTCATTTGCCTGATTGTTCTGCAGATGAGACCTGACATGGGAAAATATCCTCTCAGATCAAGTAAGATCACCTACTTAGATCAAGTATGGTGAACTCTACAGTATTTATGTCATAGAAATTATTATTCAAGAATAGTTTCTGAGTTATTTTCTAGTAAATAATAGGCAATCCATAATCTAAAAATTGTTGGTAGGAGCATATTTTGGTATGAACAGACAGAAAAGAAAACGTGGAAATAATACTGCGCTATAATAGGGAAGATAGTCTAATCCTTTTTAATGGCATTTAATCTCCTAAATCTTCTGATTTCATTTAATTTTAAAGGGTAATAAAATATGATTGAAATACATCTGAAATGTAGTTTAATAAAGGTAATCTGCTGTACTGAAAATCTACTGTTTTGTCAATCTGAAGATTTACTATGAAACTGTGCACAATGGAAATGCTTATTTACATCTCAAACTTCAGATTTCCTGTGATTTCTGTGTCACTTTATTTAATTTTTTTTAAGTAGGTAGTACCCATTATTTAAAAAATAGTAATGAACCTTCTTTAGAATTCATGGGAACGATCTTAAGAAAATGAATCTTCGGGTCATAAGGAGGTAAGACATAACAGAAACATGACCGATTAGGAGAACGTACCTGGCAGAAGAATACATTTCTGTACATAAAGTCAATTGTTCATGTTCCTATTGTTTCCAAAATGATGGAGACCATAAATGAACAGCTGTTAAAATCATAAGGATTTGTGCAACAATGCTCTGAGCCTCTTGTGTTTATATTTAGAAGGAGAACTGCATTTTGAAATAGTAAATTGGCTTAGGAATCACAACCTTGAATGATACAATCTTAATTAAAAATACATGCATATCTTCGTAATGTTACTCACCTCCTTTGTTTAAAAATAGGGAGAGAACAACAATTAAACACTTTCCTTGTGTTAATTTTTGTTTAATTCAAAGAGTTAACCTTCTGAGAAGAAAGCTTCTGCTTGCACATTAGTGATAAGCATTACATTAAAATAGTGATAAATACTATGTAATACTCCCAAATAGACATTTTTCCTGTTGAATCCTGGGATGTTTTCTACAGACATCTCAGTATATTTTTAATGAGATTGTACATCAGTTTGTGTGTTGTAGTTTAGACATATTGGCTTTAATTATTTTTGAATGTGCAGTTTTTACAGTAGCAGAATATATGTGATTTAAGACTCACCACAGTGCTCTGAGTATCACTTGGCATTTTAGCAAAATGTGCGATATTAAAAAGACCATGAATTTTAGCTGGATTTTCATTGTTTTTTCAGACATATAATATTCCTCTTTGCTCTCAATTCTCCTATTCCACTTGTGCAACATTTTTGCATGTTATATTAAAACAATTATATCAGTCTCATCATCTCTCGCTGTATTGTGGTTCCACTATTATCACAAATAGTATTAAGTCAATCTAACACAGTATTTTCTGCCAACTGAGTGCTACAGTATTTTGCCTAAATCCCAAGAAAATAAAAAGAGAACCTTGCAAAACCAGTACTCAGAGAGGTCTTAATAGCTTGACCAATGCTTAAACTGAAAATTTTCTAAAAATACTGTAAAATCCTTTCAGGTCAGTATCAGTCTTTCCCTTGCAAGAAGTATAAGGCATGTATTTTAGTTGAGTTTAAGCATCTTCCAGTAAATTTGGCAAACTGTTGTGAATATTATGCCAGTGGAAAAAACCATGAAAATTATAGTGACTGAAACAACTAATGTAAAATGAAAATGAACAGTTATTTTGAATATACCAGCTGAGATACAATAAACAAACTGATGAAAAGTAAATGAGAATTTAGAAACTCACTTTTTAATAAACTAGTAATTTGTTAACAATGTAAGCTTGATGTACTTTATCTTAGTCCTTTTGACGAGATTTGTTTCGTGGTAGCTGCAGCATCATCGCAGAGCCTGATCTAATACTTAGAGAACTCAGTATAATCTCATTGACTTCAATACAAGTTGAATTGGACTAATAATGAAAAATCGCATTATAATAATATTAGGTTTAGGAAAAAAATACTGCTTATAGCTGATTTGAGTCAAACTGAGTTTGTCTGATATTTTACTGATGTCAGTAAAATCATACCATAAGTTGGTATTGCTCTGCTGTGACAACTGTGGACTCTTATTCTGAGAAGCTATTAAAATCACAAACCAAGAGTCATTCTCATATAAGATATTTGTCTAAATAAAATACAAAAATAAGTAACTTTGTAAAAACCGATTTGTAGTGTGTCAACTGCAGAGATTAAATCGAAGTCATATTGCCATTTTTAATATCATTACTATTACTATTTTATCAAGTTTGTAATCTTCAGCATATAGTCTTATTTTTCCTTTAGGGGATTTTTTTTCCTTTTGATTTTTTAAAATAAATGACAGTTTTATTTTATTTAATATGATTTCATTTAAATTTAAATTTTTAAAAGTAAAGTTTTTTTTTTTTTAAAAAATAGCCACTAATTGAATAAAAACTTGTTTAGGAAAAATTCTGAGTTTTCATAATTTTTTTTCTGTAAAATGCTTGTTTGACTAAGCAGTTTGATTTAAAATAAAATAACTTATTCTAGCTCTGAGGAAATTCCGTCTTATTTCTTCTCAATTTAAAGAGGATGTATACTAACCATAGATCCATAGCAAATTAATTTTTATTAGTTGTGCTGGCAATGGTATTATTATTTTAATTTTTTGATTTTTTAGAATAAACTCTAAAAGTGCAGTTGTCAAAATTATAGTAGTGATTTGTCTGGTTTTTTGTATTGCATCGCAGGGTTACACTGGAACTGGCTCTTAATCGGACCTAGACCATGCTGGCAGGTTTAGGAACAAACAGGGAAATCTGGGCTTCCTTTAAGCAGATGAACTTTTTCACATTGGTAGCTGAACTCAGGTTAAATTAACCACCAGATTCAAACTATCACTGGCATGTGGATTTGAGTAAGTGTGATATTTTAAGTAGTCCGCAGTATGGTAGCATATGTTAAATGTAATTAAGAAGTAGCTGAACTACAAATACATAAACTTCCCAATATGCATTAGGTTAAAATTAAAAGGAACCTTCTTTTCAGGCTAGTGGAGCAGTTGTTAAAAGCCTCACTCTCAGTCAAATTCCCAGCAGCCACATGTCCAGTGGACCACTGTAGTCTGTGATAGTTTGCTCACAGTGGCTTTAACACTCCCCAAGGTTCTCCCAAAAGACTGGAGGTCCAGGCTGTCAGCATCCAAAGAGATCAGGAGTTGGAGGGGTTTTGATACCCAAAGCCTACTGCATTCCTTTGTTCCCATAATACCCCAATGAAACCCTGGCTTGAATGAGCAGAACAATCCTTGTCCTGCAAGGGCTGAAATCTGATTTTTTTCACCCTTCCAAGGTATACGTGTCTGAAACTGAATGAGCTCTGCAGTTCGCAGCACCAAGCCTTGATTCTCACCCTTTTCCTTTATAAAACCTAAGGTCTGCCCTGATTTTCAGCTTCATGAAAAATTGTACTCTCATCATCTCCAACTACAAAAAACAGCTGTCTCTCAGTATATGAAGTCTTCATAGGAATTTTCAAAGCCTGTTTCAGCTGTAAATGTAAACTGAAAACACAAAAAACAACCCCCCAAAATCCGTTCCCTTTCTTCTTGATGATGTTGCTGAATGTAATGTGCTTGACACCAGACGTTTTTAGAAATGTATGGCATAGTGTAGTTTCTCTGATACCATACCACTTTGCTGTTTTACAAGCTACAGCATGTCACAGATTAAAGCTTTGTTGGATGCAACAAAGCTGGCAATAAATAAACCTCTCTGATGTCACTGTGACCTAAATTAAACTCATTGTGTTTCCTCGGTTTTGTTAGCAACAGAGTAGTTTTCATCACTTTTGAAAGACCTCTAGAGTTTTAAAAATATGTATTTTTAATAAAGATTTTAATTGAATTGGAAATTAGTTGTGGGTCAGCATAAGAATTGGCATCTACTGGTTTCTAACCTTTATGTGTTGGGGTGTTTTTTGGATAGAATGCAATGGGTAGAAGGCTTTAATGTGGTAGAAAGATGAGAAATGTGATACCTGCCAAAGTACCTGATTGCAAATGTTCAAAGAGCACTGATCTTCTCCTGCACTTGATGAATATACAGAGATGCAATTCCTTTATGTTCTAAAGTTATATACACATGAACATAGGAGTAGTCAGAACCCTGAAAGAAAAGAAAAAATATTTTTTCTACTCACATGTGGTAGAGTTTTGGGGTTTCATTAGAAATACTTTATTTGATTAATTTTCAATCTAGTTTCACTTAGACCTGGTTCAATGTCCATTATCCTGAAGAGAAGATTTCCATGAGAAAACTCTGCTCAAGGCTTACACTATTTATTTCATGTGCAGTAACTCCATCTTAAAAGTATCTCCTGAAAGTACACATTAGAATAACAGGTCAACTCTTACATGGGTGGATATTCTGTCTAAGAGGAGACAATAAGATCTAGGTAAAAAATGATGTTTACCATGGTTTTTCAAGCATCTGCAAGTCTACCAGTTGATTGTATTGACTACTGGGATTTACTTATTCTAATGACACAAGTCACTGTTCCTGTTGCTATTCTGCTCTAAGTTACTAGTCTTACAGTGGAGACCTGACAGCTACCCAGAACAATATCCTCATCCCAAAAAGACCCAAACCTAATTAACAGCAAATATCAAAATCATTCTTACAGAAATGAAGAAAAACCATTCAAGGTTGAGTTCATTCAAGTCGAGTTTTGAGTTCAAATATACTTGTTTATACATATTTCTGTTCTATGTTTAAAAGATACTGAGGGAAATTTCTAATATTGTAGAAGATAGGTAGTGGTTCTAATGAAGTTAAAATAAGTGTGTCTTTCTGAAGACAAGTTTTAGTTTAATTGCATTCATCTTTGGAGATGTCCTCAGAATGTAAATGGCATCTTGATGCAACGTTAGGAACAAATATGTTATCAGAAGGTAGTTGCATTTCTTTCCTTAAAATTGTGCAAACATTTGATAGCAGAGCCTATATTTATGATCATGAAGATCCTTGTGATTTGAACCTGATGTACTAAACTCCAGTGCAGTACTAAACTCCAATGCAATGTATTAAAAATTAAAGACCCTATTTACATCCATATTTACAAACATATGGATGAGTCCCATGCAGTGTAATTCATAGACTGACGTACAATTCTAGTTTTTCCTTCTATTCTTCATTTACCTGAATGCCACAGGCTGCTTGTGGTTATGTAAAATACTCTGTAGAGCATTTGGTCAAGTGATTTATCTCCTCATACAGAATTCAAAATCTTACAGAATTTCTTTTCACCAGAATCAAATACAATTCCAGAGGTTTCTCAGTACAATTTTAGGGTAGACCAGTTTTTTCTTGATTAAAAAATTTGTCACATGTACTGCAGTAACAACTGAGAAATTTATGATGGAGAGCAACTGATAAAGGTAATGAATCTGCAAAAAAATTCCTATTTTATATCATCATTCCATTAGATTGTATTAATCCGGGGTTTCTGCTCCATCCCTGTGTTCTAGCATCCTCTAGGTAAAGGGAAAAAAAAGTGTGTTCAAATGAATCTGCAAGTTTTCTAGATAAAAGCTTATGAATCACTACAATTATATACAGATGTTCAGTTTTTTCTACATTATATATTTGTCCTAGTAAAAACTCACAGAGTAGTGTTAATGAAACATACCTTTATGTGCTTTAAACAGTAGGCTGTGACACTATTTTAAGTGATTCCGTGTTATAAAAAGCTCTGGAGCAAGATTAATGTTACAAAATTGACAGAATATTATAACACTGTGGAAGATGATAAATTTAAAACTTTCCATTATGCCTTAATGAATACAATGGGAATCATGAGGCTATGTCTGGTGGTTGCATCATGTCTTTCAGCTGGCTCACACTGCTGTTTTCCTCACAGAGAGTAACCTTTAGTCCTACTTCATTTATGCTAGATTATGTTAAAAATGTATTTTAATTTGGAAGATACAAATCTAGAGTATACTTCTATTCTGAAAAGCAGTGATGTAGAAATAGTAGCTGTCACCTCAACAGAGAAACTGACCCTCTTCAGAGGTATAAATACTTAAGAAAGTAATAAGACTAAATTTTCACCTCAAAGTGTCCTGCAGAGTCAGAAGAGAGACTGAGGAATCAGATCTGTGCTATTCTGGTGTATAGCACATGTGGAGTTATTAAGCCACCTGTACCTACAGACCGACATTTTCTTCTGCTCTGCTGCTGTATTGAACACAGTGGGCCAATTTTGTCACTTCTGTGACATGAGGCATTCGGCCCAGTGTGTTAGGATGGGTAAATTTGAAATTGGTGATATTTCAAAGCTGAAGCAAAGGTCAGAAATTGATGCACGTAACCTATTGCTGATGCACAAGTCAGAACAATCTTCTGTTAAGACTCAGACTTGAAATGATGGCAATTTTGAAAACACCTTTTTTTTCCTCACAGCTGAAGAAATGTTGAGTGCTGTCCAGAATGGGATGTAGTCAAGTTTTTAGACCCATCCAAACAACTGGGTTGAATTTGTTGATTTTTTTCTTGTGCAAATGCAATACATCATCTCACACGTTGCTCAGTTTTCCAGGGTGTCTTTGTTTTTAGAGCATCACTCTGTAATTCTTTCATGCAAATATTTTTCCAGAGGAAAACTGCATGTCTCAAACTATCCTTTGCTAGGTACTTACTGACACACTTTTTTTTTTTTTTTTTTAAGGCTTATCAATGGTACAGTTTAGTAGTGAAATTACTTTTTAAAATTTATATGTATTTTGACAGCAGGTTCTGAGCCACCAGAGTGAAGCCAGATAAATCCTGCAAACTTCAAGAACTCAGAGAAATGTGTTCACTGGTTGGATTTTCAATTGCCATTTAAGGTCAAAATCCGGTTTAGTAACCTGCAGGAACAGTACGCACTTTGGTGTTGTTTTTGACACATTGCACAGCTTTTCATACCAGTGTTCTACCAGTCTGATTAAGTACTTGCAAGACTGTTGAGAGTAAGGGTATTTCCTTTCTCTACATCTCATATAGGCAACTTGTATTTCTGGTGGGTGCTTACTAGGAAGATGTGAGGTAATCAGTGCAGTTATATCATCAATACCTTCTGCACAGACTTTGTATCATATCACTTGAATTATTAAGTGTCTGGATTCAGTTCTGAAAAATCACAATGAAATTTTCAAAACTCCTTCCCTGCCTATCTCCTCCCTTATTTTTTAATTATTCAGATTCTGTAAATGTGGCATT